>NC_051214.1:47951458-47973958 GCF_015220715.1 Pygocentrus nattereri
CATCTGCACGATCTTGCCCGGCTTGCATCCTCGCACTGAAACAGCGTTAAAGAGAAAAAGTTCTTCAGCGTTACACAAAGAAGAGGAGTCATGGTGTTGGCCTTAGACTACAACCTGGGTCCAACAGTTAGAAACAGGCTGAACTTTCCATTTCAGTGAGAAGAGCATAACAAGATTCTCGTAAAAGCATCACAGCTGTTCGGACTAAACAGAAACGCAGAGCTGGGTACGAGCATTCAATTGAAAACCAGATGTTATTTGGGAATTTGTTACAGTTAGAAACAGCAATACGGAGAAAAGCCATGACATGAAACCAGACCTGAGCACAGATGTTCAAAATTTGCCTTTAAGTATTTAAAATAAAAAAAAAAAAAAAAAGAAAAGATTGCGTGAAAAGTTCTTAAAATTTTGTCGTTCCCTCTGGCAAATATGGAAACTCCTAGCTATACAGGACTTTACTGTAAAATACCTCTGACTTTAAATAATGCAAATAATCACTGCTAATTATGTCTTCTTCTTCTTCTTCTTCTTCTTTCAGCTGCTCCCTTTAGGAGTCGCCACAGCGGATCATCTGCCTCCATCTTGCCCTATCCACTGCCTCCTCTACCTTCACACCAACCATCTCCATGTCCACCTTCACTACATCTATAAACCTTCTCTGAGCTCTACCTCTTCTCCTTCTACCCGGCAGCTCCATCTCCAACATTCTTTGACCAATATATCCACTATTCCTCCTCAACACATGTCCAAACCATCTCAACCTGGCCTCTCTGGCTTTATCTCCAAACTGCTCCACCTTCACTGTCCCTCTGATCTGCTCATTTCTAATCTTGTCCATCCTCGTCACTCCCAACGAAAATCTCAGCATCTTCATCTCCGCCACCTTCAGCTCAGCCTCCTGTCTTTTAGACAGAGCCACAGTCTCCAAACCAAACATCATAGCAGGACGCACTGCTGTCTTGTAGACCTTCCCTTTCACTCTTGCTGCTATCCTTCTGTCACACATCAGCCCTGACACCCGTCTCCACCCACTCCATCCTGGCTGCACCCTCTTCCTCACCTCTTTTCTACACTGTCCATTTCTCTGGATGGTTGACCCAAGATATTTGAAGTCATCCACCTTTACGACCTCGACTCCTTGCATGTTCAACTGCTAATTATGTCCTGATTTATCAATTTTTCAAAATTGCTCATCATCCCCGTTCTTTATTATTATTATTATTATTATTAGTAGTAGTAGTAGTAGTAGTAGTAGTAGTAGCATCCTGATTCATCAAATTTTCAAAATGACTAATCATCCCAGCCATATTATCATATATTAATTATTATATTAATATTACTACAGGCCAGACAACATTGTGCCGCAGGCCTGATCTGGCCCACAGGCCTTGGGTTCGACACATGGGGCTCTATATGCTCATGTTTATATTACCCATGTGGTCGGACAGATGACACGGCTCGTTATTGTTCGTGGCACCACAAAAGCCGAAATCGCTTGAACAGGCAGAACATTCCACGATGACATGCTGCGCCAAGAGTACAGCGAAAAGCTCAGAAAGCATAACGTCCAACTGAACGGGCTCAAGACTTCCAGAATAATCAGACTGGCACCACAGCAGATAAAGATTAGGTTCATTCGTTCCAGAACTTGCTGCCAGAACCTTTGCACTAGCAGTTCTTCCCATCAAACCATCTGGCAGCAACCAGTCCAAAAGTAAAATATGAAATGATGAATGCAGAAATCAAATGAGTCATGTAGCAGGTGTCTGGGCATCACGGCTGAGACGGAGAGCATTCCAAGTAGGACAGAAGAGCAACACCCCCCACCCCCCCACCCCCCCCACCCCCCCTCGCCCGCTCCAGTCTGCAGCTGACGGTAGAAGCCAAATGTACTTTGTGTTAGAACCGTTTGATGATGGTTTTAGGTTCTAGGGCTCGACCTCAATACCAAAGCTGTGAACTTAGCCAGAAGCCCTCCGTCCTTCTGAGAGTCCAGCCGGCTGGGGGAGGGGGGGACTCAAATGACCACGGAGACTCGGGTCTGTACTCAGACGGCTTTTCCCGTTTATTGATCAGAATAGCCGAGTTTATATACACACAAATGGCACGACCATCGCGTGATCATGCGACACGACAACGGAGAGAGAGGACTGGATGAAATGGAGCTTTAGGTGGACGAGGGCGCCCAAGGCCGTTTATGACCATGTCCAGGAACATGGAGCCTAAACAACAGACACTATGAGCTACAACTCACCATATGGACGCACAAGCATAAGCTGAGGCCTCTGAATGACGCAAGCCCCATAGCACCATAGGTCATGATATAGTCATGAACCCAGGATTGTGCACCGACATTAGGACCCACCGCTTTGTATCCTAATTGCCAGCAGCAAACGAGTGTGATACGGCAGCTAGGATTAAAGATTAAATAAACAATGGGAGTGATTTATTGTGAAGCGCAGTATATAACGATGCACTCCATTAATATTCAAATCAACAGTTTATGGTTTTTGTGACTGCAGGTGACCTCTCAAGCTAACGCGTACGTGCAGAACATTCCTAGAGTCCGTAGTCCAGTTGCGAGCGAACAGAACTTCTAAGCCAGGGAATTTGATCACAGCTGAAATGTAACTGAAACAAATAAGACCATTTTACACTGGATTTGCATATTTAAATTGAATGGAAAATTGACATGTAATTAAAATACCTAAGTTTTAACGTTTTATTTTTTTTTATGATTTTTCTATAATGTTCTCCATCAATCCAAAGAACCCTTTCATGATGCAAAGAGCCCTCTAATCAAGTGTGCATGGCTCTACATAGAACCATTTCCTTCACCGAAGACTGTGGAAGCACTACGCAGCACTACGGACCCCGGAACGTACAGATCTCTGGACAGCAGGCTCTGATGTGGGTTGCAGTGGAGGTGTTGTAGGCAGGCTGGAAAGGTCAGCAGCAGGGTACTTCTGCTTTTTATACATTGGCCTCAGCGCACAGCGTGAAGGCTAACTGGGTCAAAACAACCATAAAGCAGAGCGATTCACTTTAGTGATCAGGGTTGGGGAAAGGACTTCGGAAAAGCAGTGATGGATGAGAACTGACTACAGTGTGCTGAATGTATTCAGGAACACATTCCAGCACAATGCATAAAAAGTTACATTCATAAATATACGTAGGGAATTTTCACAGGAAGACCGATGGCTGGTCCTCCTGAAATCGGTGGTCCGGGGGCCACTTCCAGCTGCCCATGTGGAAGCTATCCACTCCCAGCGTCATTTTGTAGTGTGACTGTTACGACATATCCGGTCACTTCCCTTCCCATATGAGAACAGGGCCTCGTTTGCAGGCGCTCCTGCAAGGCAAGACGCCACGTACCCGGAAAGTTCAACACTTGAGTGCCTGCATCCAAGGAAAACAACAAAAAGCAGTGAAGGGATGCAGCTAGTGCCACTTTGTAAACATGCGAGAAAAAGTGACGTACGGAGTGGGGCGATCGATCCGAGACTCGAATATGGAATTCTTGAGAGTGAAAGCAAACCAGTGATAATGAGCGCCTCCCCCAAGCGAGCCCAGAAACGGTCCGGGTCCGGACTTAGGTATTCAGGAAAATGGCCCTAGAATAAATATTTCTAAAGGTACAAGTCCTTCCTTTTTTTTTAAACTTACCAATTCGCCGGTTCTCGCTGTTACTGGTTGGCAGGTTTCTGTTAATATTTTATATTTAAAAAAAAAAATCACTTCATTTAAATGGGCAGTCGTGGGCTGGAGGTCAGGGAACCAGCCTCGTGACCAGAAGGTCGCCGGTTTGATCCCCAGAGCCGACAGCACATGACTGAGGTGTCCTTGAGCAAGACGCCTAACCCCCAATTGCTCCCCGGGCGCCGTGGATTGGGCTGCCCACTGCTCCGGGCAAGTGTGCTCACTGCCCCCTAGTGTGTGTGTATTCACTAGTGTGTATGTGGCGTTTCACTTCACGGATGGGTTAAATTTCCCCGTTTGTGGGACTAATAAGGGTCTCTTAATTAATAAAAAAAATTCATAACTTTCATTTTCCTCTCTCATGACTCTCATCTCACAGAATGAAAGGAGAGCGAGGTTTAGCAGAGCTCAGTAACACTGATATTAATAACTGATCACTGCCCTGATTTATCAGTCTACTCAGGCTTTAGCAGGAGCTTCAGGGTGTGTAAAGAAGCTGGTCGAATTAAGTTCCTCTTTAGAATTTGTCTAACGAGCATGTTTACTATACGCCAAGCACTGATTTTAAAATAGTTAATAAGCAAGCCCTGATGCCGGGTCTTTTTCTTGATTTTGACGGTAGGTATTATAAAGATTCATGATAAAGTAACTCTACTCTGAATACGGCTTTCACCAAACATCACCGAACACAGATATCTACAGATATTTCATTCATATTCTGGATACATATTATAATACTTACTTAATAATACTATTCTGTTACATCCCAACCCTGATTCCCTAGAAAGTAGGTCAGTCGGCTGGCTGGACAGCCCAGCACTCTGGACAAGAAGCACAAAAATGACCATTGGCATGTGTGTGGTCCATTAGAGATGCTTTGTTAGAGTGGGTTTGGCTCCAGTCCTTCAGTTTCAGTCCAAAACATCTGACAGGAGCCCATCATCACACACACACACACACACACACACACACACACACACACACACACACACAGCCAGAGGACCGAAAAAACCTAAATCATTTCTGACCATTCATCAAACAATAGACATTAGAGCTCATTTGGGTCACATTTGGCCAAAAACGAGCACTAAAACCTCATCTACGAGGCTAAAAGCTGGCTTCTTCTGCGAACTGTCCGTTCCACCTTAAATGCTGCAGCAGTTACATTGTGGTGCGTCAGACGCCAGAATGAAACTGCTGCACCATTTAAGGTGGAACGGAAAATTCGAAAAAGAAGCCAACTTCAGCTTCCTAACGTATCTAAGCAGAGTGGTGGTCCAAAACGTGTCCTCCGTAGCACAGCCTTCAATTTTTATAGCTCCTAATTAAAGGTAGAATCGATCGTCTGTATAAAAACCGACATTTAGCACAGAAACACAGCGAAGTTCGGTTGGAGCCGCTGGCTAACCGCAGCTTAGCTACAGCAGACTGACAGGGAAAAAAGCGCAGCCAGAAAAAGCAACACTGATCACTGGCTCTGAATCATTTTGCAGACGTGTAGCACATTTGAGATTAAAGCCAGAGAGAGAAAGAAAAGCAGTTATCTACCTTCCAGCAGTCTGGAGATCAGACTGTCAACATTCAGCTCTCCTTCCGCCATTTCGCTGAAAGCCACAGCAGCGCTTCCGCATGCAGCACACAGGGGGCGCTGACGGGCGCACAAAATAGAAACACCACCACAAGCGCCCAGCGTTTCATTATTATTCATCGTTTTAAAGTAAGCTGTGCAGCTCAAACTATAAATACACTATATACACATTAATGATATTAACAGGGATTTTGTTACGATGTGTTTAAACCCAAAACACTACTACATATAACATAAAGCTAAATATATGAAAAAAACCCTATATATATATATATATATATATATATATATATATATATATATATATATATATATATATATATATACACACATCTATATATATATATATATATATATATATATATATGCATATATATACACACACACACACACACACACATATATATATATATATATATATATATATATATATATATATAAATCATAATTTATGGGGTACCTACTGTTGGGAGGTGTCTGTCCCAAACCCTAACACCTACTTTTTTCCATTTTTTTAAATGTATAGTTTTGTTTCTTTTAGTTGAGGTTAAAATATTTACATCTATCAGTCATCTAGATAGATAGATAGATAGATAGATAGATAGATAGACTAATTAATTAAATGGACTAAATTAATTGATTAACACTTTTGGACCACTTCTACTGGTACATTCTTCATGAAATGTTCACATCACAGCTGTCATTTTCAAATACTGTAAAAAAGTATAAAAAGGAAGAGATATGAGGGATGGAGGTCAGGGAACTGGCCCTGTGACTGGAAGGTCACCGGTTCGATCCCCAGAGCTGACAGTCCATGACTGAGGTGTCCTTGAGCAAGACACCTAACCCCCAACCCTAGTGTGTGTGTGTGTGTATTCACTAGTGTGTATGTGGTGTTTCACTTCATGGATGGGTTAAATGCAGAGGAGGAATTTCCCCGTTTGTGGGATTAAAAAAGTATCACTTAAAGGGGTGGGACAGGTGGGCAGCGGGGGTGTGGTGGGAGTGACTGTGGGTGGAGAGGGGGGGGGGGTGGTTGTGGTACCACATGTCCTTATATGTATGAGGCCTGTGCATTATAATGAAGCTTGACTATTCACCAAACAGTGCATTATGGGTATTCCCTTTTCCCTATCTTGGCTGTACACTGCTTATTGCGGTGCATTGTGGGATTGTTTGAGTACGCTGGATCTTCTGCAATATGTTTCAGACACCACTACAAAACGGTGAAACGCCAAAATATTAGTAGTGAACAGGGCACAGGTTTGGACACAGCCAGAGTTTTAGTCAGTAGGCGGAGCCTTATTTTAACCACACCCCTGTATTTTAGAAACAGGTGAGAGTGAGACTGCATCCTTGCCATTTTCGCACTATTTGATTGTGCAGTCTTTCACAGAGTGGTGAACCCCTCCTCACCTTTACTTCTGAAACACTGACCTGTTGCCAATCAACCACCATGTGTCTTTTGAGCTTTACACAACTTTAACAGCCTTTTGTTGCGCCGTCCCAACTTTTTTGGAACATGTTGTTGGCATCAAATTTAAAATGGGCAAACATTTTTCAAAAAACTTCTCAGTTTCAACATTGGATATGCTGTCTTTGTACTATTTTCAATTAAATATTGGGTTTACATGATTTCACATCATTGCATTTTGTTTTTATTTACATTGTGCACAGCACCCCAGCTTTTTTGCAAATGGGGCTGTATTATTTATATTCATTGACACTGACAAAATCTCTCAGAACAAAGTGTATTATCAGCATAAAATATAGAATTATAAGACAATCAGCCAAAAACATTTTACAATGGGAACTAAAAAGAAGGGACAAAATTGTTGCTTCACATTAAATTAATACTTCATCGGTTTTTCATACACATGACTAAAAGTCACTAAAATGAAAAATAAAAGCAAAATATCCCCTTATTTTGTTGCTGAACGTATAAACAGAACAGAGACTACACTGACATCATCTTTCCGTGGTTTATTCTTATTTTGAGCTCACTTATTCTGGACCCTTAGAAAACAATTATCATATAAGCCTAATAATTGCCTCTTGTCACACATTTTAAACATACAAGACCATTTTATTTTAAATAAAGCAATTACAAATAAAACAAAGAGGTCCAGCGATCTAGGAAGTTAAAACACACAAAATATCGAATAAGTTATGTATTATGGCTTATTATGTATTATTAACCATAAAGTTTGCCTTTAAGACTTTTGGGCTCAAGGAGTCCAAGTTTGTTTCGTTATGTGACGAATTGTTTTGAATGGTTGCACAAAACAACAGTAAGCCAAATTTCTCTAAATCTTCCTTCCAGCTTCGCTTTAAATTTTAAAAATGTACCGAGGAGCGACTTTATAAACAAAATGAAGAAAAATGTAATTTGCTATAGGAAATTAAAGTATATAAAATGTCTAATAAGTTACATATTAAGGCAGTAAAGTTGGTCTTTATGATTAGAGGCTAATCATCTAATACCTCTAAAACTGACACGAGATTGCCAACAAATGAACTTCAGACTTTTGAGGCCAGGAGACTCACGAGGTTCTTTTGCATAACTTAGACCATTTCACCCAGCTGGTGTGTGTGTGTGTGTGTGTGTGTGTGTGTGTGTGTGTGTGTGTGTGTGTGTGAAGCTCTTTATGGGCAATTTTACAAAGCAGGATTATTCAGTTTAGCAAGATATCTTAAGCCCAAAGTCAAGTCTGTCCAACAAACAAAGGGCTTAAAGGGGAATCTCACTATTTTTCCAAAATGTTTGAGTAATTAAACCATTAAGATGTAAACAGAGTCGTTCAGAGCGGTTTGGTGTGAAACGCTCTGTTCTAGAGAAACTTACAGAGTCAGAAATGTTCACAGTGGTGGTGATAGGAACCAGACGTCCACCTCTAAAAGCTCCCACTCAGAAAGTTACGTGAAATGGTTATGAATTTGCAGCCTGATGTATGAGACACTATTTTATGATGGCCTAAAACCCACATATTAAACACAAGTAAAGTGTATAAGTATTTTAATTTTTAATTAATATTAGCCTGCTCTACAATGCACTGCATTACAGTCCCCAGCATGCACTGCAACGTAATGTGCCCTCTGACTCTCCCACCACAACAACAGTCTATGGGACAGCAGTTAAACCTCAATCATACACAGTTCTTCACCAGGCATATCACTGAGTGTACTGAGTGGTTGGTTAGTGTAGTGGTTAACACCTCTGCCTTCTACACTCTAGACTGGGGGTCAATCCCCACCTGGGTAAGCCCCCTACACTATACCAATAAGGGTCCTTGGGCAAGACTCCTAACACCACCTTCACCTACCTGTGTAAAATGATCAAACTGTAGGACGCTCTGGATAAGAGCGTCAGCCAAATGCCGTAAATGTAAAGTGCACTAACTGCAGTTCAGCCAATATAAACACACAACGTCAGCTCAGCAGCTCACAAATTGAGCCCAAGTCTTAATGAACTTGCAGCAAAGAAAGGATGCCAGGTGTCTAGTTCAAGCAAATGTGTAGGTTAAAAAGACTGAACACCTAAGGACATCTGAATGTTGAATATGTTAAATGTCCATATAATATTTCCAGATCTACTTCAAGTGCCTATATTTTACTGCTAAAGTTTTTGTGTATTTTGAATAAACAACGGCCAGGTCGGGTTACAGCACAACATTAATAATAAATAAAAAAAAAACGTTTTTCTCCTCTGGCCTGCAGATTTGTTGAGATTTTCTAATATGGCTCTTTTGCTCACATCCCTAGTCTTTTTAAATATCCATTCAGGGTGGGTACATGCAGAGCACTGTGAGGCAAAATAGCCCCCAAAGAAAACATACTTCAAATTTTCCACTATTTTACCATCATCATTCCATATAAAGCTCAGAAGATACGTGTAGGTTCACTGGTGGTTTTGGATAGTCAATAAAATGGTTATATTTGTGTTGTAGACATCATGAGTGAGTAACACCTCTGCCCTCCATGCTGCATTACACCAACAAGAGTCCCTGAGCAAGTCTCCTTAAATGATCCAGTTGTGAGTTGCTCTGATTAAGAACGTCTGCCAAATGTTGAAACTGTAAATCTGAGTTAGCTTGTCTGTGATGAACCGTTTCACACCAAACCACCTCTGAATGACTTTGTTTAAATCTCAACCACTTGATTATGGAGACATTTTGAAATTCGCCGTGAAAGTCGTGTAATTCCACCGTTCAGGACCTCTTGACAGATGTCGTCTGCACTGATTTGAACTTTTCCCTGACGGTCTAACGGCTAACGGCTAATGCTGATGACTAATTCACGCTAAAGGCTAGTCCACGCTAAAGGCTAGTTCCTTTCAGCTCTGATTCTCTCTCTTCGGGATCTTTTGCAGTTTTCATCTTCTTAATCCGCCTCCACAGGAAAAGCCATGTGATTCCCCAGCCAAGAAGTAAACCAATGACCCCAAACACTGCTGGCACCCAGACGGGCACTGTGGAGGGGCACGGGGTCGACTGAGTTGGCTGGGTTGGCTGAGGGGTGATATTTGGTCTTGATGTGGTACTGTAGTCAGGAATACTGTTCATTTTGGTGTAAATGAAGGGCTGAGCCTGAAAAACAGAAATCATAAACAGCGATTACAAAGTATTATATACATATGTGTGTGTGTGTGTGTGTGTGTGTGTGTGTGTGTGTATATATATATATATATATATATATATATATATATATATATATATATATATGTGTGTGTGTGTGTGTGTGTGTGTGTGTGTGTGTGTGTGTGTGTGTGTGTGTATATATATATATATATATATATATATATATATATATGTGTGTGTGTGTGTGTGTGTGTGTGTGTGTGTGTGTGTGTATTACATGATAAAGAGCCCATGTCCAAAATATTTCTTTAAAGGACCGTTTATAAAGTTTGTGTGGTTTTATGGCCCAAAACCAATTCCTTCTTTATCCCTTAGAATGAAACATCCTGTTTGTTATTGTGCTTTGAAGACTGATACGCTGTTCTGATTGGCTACTCTCTTTTAAAAAGCAGTCTAAGTGGAAGTCACTGCCGATTTGCACTGCACATGTGCACCACTGTCATAGATGCGCTGTACACTGCATTACATTTCACGACGCTGATCTACAGCACGTTCTCCACCAATCTGAAGAACCGTTTCATGATGCAAAGAACCCTTTAATTATGCAAAGGGATCATTTAGTGGTCAGAACCATCTTTTTTGAAGCTGTAGGTCATGAAAGTTTGGCTTGTACACCCTAATGGTGCACTAAATGTTACGCAAGGCTTTACACAAGGCATATTGGCAATTATGACAATTATGTAGAGTGGTATCAGTTGTCATGACAAGCTTACGTTCATAAAGTAAAGTGTAACCTAAATGTGGGAAGAACAGGGTTTATGTGTAGAAGCTGTTATATAATGACCCACGTAGTGCACCCTATATAGGTAGTAGGGAGCCATTTGGGATTGAGGCAGTACTTTGCCCAGCTTTGTTTTAGCGCCCATACAAGCTGGGAATGGTGTCTTACACAAAGCAGAACCTGTCAGGTAGGGAGCACCCAAATGATATGCACTGGATTTTGTGACATCACAAAAACAATGAAGTCAAAATGGGCAGCTTAGTTTCCATGAACTGTATAGATTAGGAGCAGTATAGACTCTTTTTTAAGAAAAGTGAGGAAAATGTACTTTCCCTTGATATGGGCTCTTTACTGGTGCAAAGACGGCCTTTATGACTTTTGCTGCTGGAGACAGTGCAAGGTTATTTTTGTGTATGTTTTAACTTCTGTTTTGTCTTTTTTAATAAGATAACAGTAAGTCTAATTACTCAAAATCTTCTCTTTCACATTTTAAATACAATATATTGCTAAAATCCAGGTGTTCCAATCACTTCCATGGCCACAGGTGTGTAAAGCCGAGCCCCTCGGCCTGCAGACTGCTTCTACAGACATTAGTGAAAGAATGGGTCGCTCTCAGGAGCTCAGAGAATTCCAGCGTGGTGCCGTGATCGGACGCCACCTGTGCAACAAGTCCAGTCGTGAAATTTCCTCACTACTAAATATTCCACAGTCCACTGTCAGTGGGATTATAACAAAGTGGAAGCGATTGGGAATGACAGCAACTCGGCCACGAAGTGGTCGGCCACGTAAAATGACAGAGCGGGGTCAGCAGATGCTGAGGGGCATAGTGCGCAGAGGTCGCCAAGTTTCTGCAGAGTCAATCACTACAGACCTCCAAACTTCATGTGGCCTTCAGATCAGCTCAAGAACAGCGTAGAGAGCTTCATGGAATGGGTTTCCATGGCCGAGCAGCTGCATCCAAGCCTTACATCACCAAGCGCAATGCAAAGCATGGAATGCAGTGGTGTAAAGCGCCGCCACTGGACTCTAGAGCAGTGGACACATGTTCTCTGGAGTGACCAATCACGCTTCTCCATCTGGCAATCCGATGGAACAGTCTGGGTTTGGTGGTTGCCAGGAGACGGTACTTGTCTGACTGCATTGTGAGTGTAAAGTTTGGTGGAGGGGGGATTATGGTGTGGGGCTGTTTTTCAGGAGTTGGGCTCGGCCCCTTAGTTCCAGTGAAAGGAGCTCTTAAAGCTTCAGCACCAAGAGATTTTGGACAATTTCACGCTCCCAGTTTTTGGGAACAGTTTGGGGAGTTTGGCCCCTTCCTGTTCCAACATGACTGCACACCAGTGCACAAAGCAGGTCCATAAAGACGTGGATGAGCCAGTTTGGTGTGGAAGAACTCGACTGGCCTGTACAGAGTCCTGACCTCAACCCCATAGAACACCTTTGGGATGAATTAGAGTGGAGACTGTGATCCAGGCCTTCTTGTCCAACATCAGTGTCTGACCTCACAAATGAGCTTCTGGAAGAACGGTCAGAAATTCCCATAAACACACTCCTAACCCTTGTGGGAAGCCTTCCCAGAAGAGCTGAAGCTGTTATAGCTGCAAAGGGTGGGCCGACATCATATTAAACCCTATGGATTAAGAATGGGACGTCACTCAAGTTCATATGTCTGTGAAGCCAGACGAGCGAATACTTTTGGCAATATAGTGCATGTACATGTACTGAGGAGCAAATTGTTCATCTTCCATCAGCTCCCTTCCTCCTCCACGTCCTTCTTCCTCCTCTGGTGTCCCTGAGCTGCACAGCACTGCTGCCTTACTGAGGCTATTTCTATTTCTGGGTGTAACAGAAAGCTGGGTCACACTCACCTCTGAAGGGCACTGAATCTTTGTGCGGTCGTGAGTGAAGTTGTTGAAAATCTGCTTCTTCCCCACCGGCTCCAGCTACAGGAGCAGAAAAAATACACACAATACATATTACTGTGATTATACCACAGACTCATTGTTAATGCTTATTATTAGCTGTTGAGACAATAAAGGCACGAAAACTCATTAACAAGAATGTTTGTTTACAATCTGCTACAGACAACAATCTCGTTAAGCACTGTACGTGTTGGCATCACTGCTGGACAACACCATTTAATCAGCACGGTTCAGTCAGTGATCAGTTTCTGTAGGTCTGCTGATGATGCAGTAACATCAAAAACGTTCCTTTGCTGCAACAGCAACTGCAATGGCAGCGGTAGCCGTTGCTAAGTTACAGGCAGCAGCCGAATTGCAAACTAATTTTGAAGGAGATGGTGGGTTCAAATGACCAGGATTGGTGGACAGTTATACTAGTCAATTTGTTTATACTGAACAAAGTCCAGTGGGCTTGTTAAATAAGATACAAATAAGCACACAATTAAGTTCTGAAGTTAGGACAGTAGTTAAAATGCCAATAAAACTGAAAGAAGTGATTTAAACTTTGACCTGTATTTAAATCAAAACAGTACAGGATATTTAATGTTTTATCTTCTCAACTTCACTGTGTTTTGTAAATATACACTCATTTTGAAAGTGATGAGTCCTTTAGGAGCAAGGATGGGTTACGGTTCGTCAAAATATGCTTCAAAAGTTTAATCCTTTGGCTGGGCTTCACCATACACTTCTATAACCTAAGAACAGACAGTTTGCACTGAAATACATGTAGTTTCTGAAAAGTAAGCCTTTGTATGTATCTGTGGAGTGACGAATGACGTTTCTCTATCTGGCACTCTGATGGGTGAGTCTGGGTTTGGCAAATGCCAGGTGAATGTTACCTGCCTGACTGCATTGTGCCAAAGTTTGGTGGAGGTGGGATAATGCTATGGGGTTGTTTTTCAGGGGTTGGCCTAGGACCCTTAGTTCCAGTGAAGAGAAATCTTAATGCTTCAGCAGACATTTTGGACAATTCTGTGCTTCCAACTTTGTGGGAACAGTTTATGAAAGGCCGTTCTCTGTTCCAGCACGACAAAGCAAGGCCCATAAAGGCATGTTTGAGTGAGTTTGGTGTGGCAGCGTTTCTGGGTGGTGTTGATATGTGGCTTCGCTTTGCATGGCAGAGTTTTAACTTGCACTTGTAGATGAAGCGACGAACTGAGTTCACTGACAGTGGTTTTCCGAAGCGTTCCTGAGCCCATGTGGGAATATCTGTTACAGAATGATGTGGGTTTTTAATGCAGTGCCGCCTGAGGGGTCGAAGGTCACGGGCATTCAGTGTTGGTTTTCTGCCTCGCCGCTTACCTGCAGAGATTTCTCCAGATTCTCTGAATCTTTTGATGATATTATGGACTGTAGATGATGAAATCCCTAAATTCCTGTAGTTGCACGTTGAGAACGTTGTTCTTAAACTGTTGGACTATTTGCTCACGCAGTTGTTCACAAAGTGGTGAACCTCGCCCGTCCTTGCTCGTGAACGACTGAGCCTTTCAGGGATGCTCCCTTTATACCCAATCATGACACTCACCTGTTTCCAGTTAACCTGTTCACCTGTGGAATGTTCCAAACAGGTGTTTTTTGAGCATTCCTCAACTTTCCCAGTCTTTTGTTGCCCCTGTCCCAACATTGCAGGCATCAAATTCAAAATGTGTGAATCTTTGGTATATATATTTCAATATAGGTTGAAAAGGATTTGCAAATCATCGTATTCTGTTTTTATTTATGTTTTACACAACGTCCCAACTTCACTGGAATTGGGGTTGTGTATATATATATATATATATATATATATATATATATATATATATATATATATATATATATAAATATATATATATATATATATATATATATATATATATACAATATACAGTTAGTATAAACATTAAAGTTGTTCTCTTTACAGCGTTTTAATTGGCTACTCCTCAGAACTGATTTACAAATCATTACTTTGTTTTTTTATTGCTGACCTTACCATGTTATTCCAGAGAGCAATGGCCATCTCAGCGTGAGCCCGCTCACTCAAATGTAAACAGTCTCCTGTAAAATAACTCAGATCAGGGTTTCCTTCCTAGAATACATAACAGATGTGTCACTGTTAGCATGAATAACATTTCAGAACAATATCAGACCACCAGTTATGACTGCACTCACTTTAGACAGAGGAACGAGTGTGCTCTGAAGATAAGGCTGAAGGACAACAGCGAAATCTTCACGGCCATCATATCGACCCCCGGATATCAGCTGCCCTGTTACAGTCTTATAGGCAGAGGAGAGAGAGAGAGAGAGAGAGAGAGAGAGAGAGAGAGAGAGAGAGAGAGAGAGAGAGAGAGAGAGAGAGAGAGACAGAGACAGAGAGCGAGAGAGCAAGAGAGAGAGAGAGAGAGACAGAGAGAGAGAGAGAGAGAGAGAGAGAGAGAGAGAGAGAGAGAGACAGAGAGAGAGAGAGAGAGACAGAGAAGAGAGAGAGAGAGAGAGAGAGAGAGAGAGAGAGAGAGCGAGAGAGAGAGAGAGAGAGCAAGAGAGAGAGAGAGAGAGAGAGAGAGAGAGAGAGCAAGAGAGAGAGAGAGAGAGACAGAGAGAGAGAGAGAGAGAGAGAGAGAGAGAGAGAGAGAGCGAGAGAGCAAGAGAGAGAGAGAGCAAGAGAGAGAGAGAGAGAGAGAGAGAGAGAGAGAGAGCAAGAGAGAGAGAGAGAGAGAGAGAGAGAGAGAGACAGAGAAAGAGAGAGGAGAGAGAGAGCAAGAGAGAGAGAGACAGAGAAAGAGAGAGGAGAGAGAGAGAGAGCAAAAGAGAGAGAGAGAGAGAGAGAGAGGAGAGAGAGAGCAAGAGAGGGATTACACACACTTTATTTATTAAATCAATCTGGCATTAGCATGTAAAACACTACACAACAAAACATAATATTTGCAAATAAGGTAAAAAAGCCAATAGAGCCACTAAAGCCTTTTGTTAAAGCCTAATTCAGAGCAATGCAAAGAAACTTGTTCACGCATTTCCACCATCAAAGGTGTTCATTGCATTGCTTTCTGCTACAAACTACAATGTGGACAGCATCCTGTGACCACTGATGAAGGCCTAGATGATGACCAACACAAACTGTGCAGCAGCAGATGAGCTGTCGTCTCTGACTTTACATCTACAAGGTGGACCGACAAGGTAGGAGTGTCTAATAGATTGGACAGTGAGTGGACACAGTGTTTAAAACTCCAGCAGCACTGCTGTGTGTGATCCAGACCAGCCAAACCAGCGCAACACACACTAACACACCACCCCCACGTCAGTGTTACTGTAGTGCTGAGAATGATCCACCACCCAAATAGTACCTGCTCTATGGGGGTCCATGGGGGTCCTGACCACTGAAGAACAGGGTAACAGAGTATCAGAGAAACAGATGGACTACAGTCTGTAACTGTAGAACTACAGAGTGCAGCTATACAGTAAGTGGAGCTGATAAAATAAACTGCTTCGATGCTGCTATATGTATGAAAAGTGCTCGATTAATATTGTTAAGTAAAATGATTCAATTATATGTAGTATAATCTTCTCATTCAGTTCACTCACCTTTAACCATTAATTAATTAATTAATTAAGTGACCCTTATTAGTCCCACAACGGGGAAATTTCCCCTCCGCATTTAACCCATCTGGGCAGTGAAACCTCACATACACACTAGGGGGCAGTGAGCTCACTTGCCCGGAGCGGTGGGCAGCCCAATCCGCAGCGCCCGGGGAGCAGTTGGGGGTTGGGTGTCTTGCTCAAGGACACCTCAGTCATGTGCTGTCGGCTCTGGGGATCAAACCAGCGATCTTCCGGTCACGAGGCTGGATCCCTAACCTCCAGCCCACGACTGCCCATACAACCATACAATTGTACATAAAAGTTTGAACACCCCAGTCAAATTAAATGCTTAAATACACTGTTTGTCCGCTAATTTTAGTGTAGTTTGTATTTATTTGCTAAGTTTAACATACTACACCCACAAAATTTAAATGTGCCATAACTTTTGCACAGGCCACATTTAATATTTCATTTTTCTCTAATATGTTAAATTCAGCAAATGAACATATATAATGAATAGATATAATTTGACCAAGGGTGCCCAAACGTCTGCATACAACTGTAATTGTCCTGGCGTAATATATGTGATATGTGAAATATATTTTAGTGTAATAGATAAATACTGAGCTCCTTAGTGCTGAGAGTTGCTGTAATGATGTTGTAATTACCTGATAGTGCAGATTAATGAGCTTTATCTTGGTCAGCTCTACCGAGTTGTCTTCTGGGAGCATGAAGCACGGACACTTCTCTCTGAGGAGAAAAACCACAAAGACAGGAGGGACACTTCAGTTAAGACCCCTTAGACTGAGAGTTAGTACCCAGACTAAGACTTGTTTTACCCTTTAGACGTCTAGAGTTACCTGTACCCAAACCCTAACCCCTAAGTTTACACCTGGACATTAAAATAATATAACATGGACAGTTTTTAAATATGTATTATTGGTTTCTTTAAAATTGAAGTAGAAAGATTTAGATTTGATCATGAATTTAACTTTTAAATAAAATTTTTTTTAATGTTACTACAGGAATGGCAGGTCCCTCACGGACACATGGTGAGCAGTTAGATGTCAATGTTTTGAAGTAAATGTGTCCCAAAGTCTGAAAATCAGTGAGGAATATCACGAACGGTCATATTTTCTGCAGTTCTGTACTTTTTTTGTGTTATAATGAAAAATCTGATGATTTTATGTGTGTAGAGCTGTTGAAAGCTGCAGAGAAGTCCAGGAAATGGCATCTAAGAAAGCCATTCATCTCTGCTTTAAGAACAAATACATTAAATCCATTGTTCTGTGATTGTCAGTTTAGTCATTTTCACATCTCTCCTGGAGGACGTCCAGTATTTACAGCTACCATCCAACACGCGGTTTATCTAATCAGTCTTTCATTAAAATAAATCAGGTGCTGCAGATACATTACTTCCTTTAAAACAACACCTTCTTCTTACTTTTTGCTGTTTTTTCTTTATCGCCTTTATTTTAATGTTATTTAGTGTTATAAATGGCAAAACCACACTTAGTGACCAGATAACCAGTTTTAATCGCTAATTTAAGACTTTTCACAGTGCTGTCTTTCTCCAGAACATGAGTGCTTTAGGAGAACATTGGTCTGAAGATGATCTGAAAACGTGATGGACTGGCAGAAACCTGGGGATGAACATGCAGGGCAAAGAGTTCCTCTGGATTCTCCTCAACCCGTCCATCTCTGGAACTGTCACAACGTTCACCAACACCCGAGGAACCTGAATTCAAACACCAAGAAACCAATGGCGGTTAATTATAATCAAAGATGGTTCTTTAGTAAAAACAATGGCTCTATTGAGAACCACGAGTTATATAGAGTACCATGGGTTCTGTATAGAACTTAAACTTTGCTTGTTTAAGTGGTTCTTTGCGTGACGAAATGGTGCTTCAGATTGTTAGAGAATGAGTTCTGTGGTGACACTCGACTCATGAGATGGTAAAGCTTTTAATTCTCCCCTGTGAGCAGCCGCCTACACTTGAGCCCTGTTCTTAGCTAATTCTGCTTATTATGGGCTTTTTCTTTTTTCTGTTTTTTGTTTTTTTTTTAATAAAAGAACAAAATTAATTGAATTTTTATATGAGATTATACTTTTTTATTTAATATTTAAAGAAGGACATACCATGTTGTGGACATTTTAAGCATGGACTAAATGTCCTTTTGTCACGATTGGCCCCTCCCAGTCCTGTCCATGTGTTTGAGTTGTGTTTTGGTTTTATAGTCCAGCCCCCTTGTTTCGTGACTCCACCCCTGATTGTTTCTGCCTGTGTTCCCGCCTGTTCCTCATTTACCCTTATGTATTTAAAGCCTGTGTTTTCCCCTGTCTGGTCGCTGCTCTTTGTTGTTTGATGTACTGTTTGGCCGTGTTTACATGTTGGTTCGGTATTTCCATGTTTATCATGTCTGACTTTAAATCTATCCGTGTTGGCCATCTGACTTCGGACCGTTATGACCCTGATTTGGGATTTGCCCACAATAAAAGTCGCTTATCTCTGCATATGCGTCCGCCTCCTCGCTCCCCATCGTTACACCTTTGGTCTG
Organism: Pygocentrus nattereri; assembly: GCF_015220715.1. Classification (NCBI taxonomy): domain Eukaryota; kingdom Metazoa; phylum Chordata; class Actinopteri; order Characiformes; family Serrasalmidae; genus Pygocentrus; species Pygocentrus nattereri. The sequence continues at coordinate 47,970,176 of NC_051214.1, forward strand.
GAGAAATGTGACGTTTTGGTCTTTTGAACGGTGTGTTTGTGTATTGTTAACAAATTAAATGTGACAATTTCAGAGGCACATTTTTGGTTCTCGTTTTTAAAAAAAATAAAAATCTGTTTCATCGAATTATTTTAGAGAACTTTTGGTCACAGGTTTATTTAGCACCAAAAAGGGTTCACTGATTGTTACGATGCCAAGCTTGTAACAGAGCTCTTTTTGGTTCTATACAGAACCAGCACTTTCTCCAACAATCTGAAGAGCCATTTCCCATGCATTTAAGCATAAAATGGTTCTATATGGAACAAATGGTTCTATATCAAAAAAGGGTTCTAAAGTCCACCATTTACTTAAGATCCCTTGAAGAACCATCTCTTTTGAAATGTCTACATGTGTAATGTATTATAATCCTGAAGTGATAAATGCACTAGATGCTCATCTGGGTTCCTTTGCTGACCTCTCTGTAGAGCATATCCAGCCCCTCCCTGAGGTGATGACTGTAGTTCTGAGGTGACAAATTGTTCTGCACAGAAACGTAAACAGTGTAGTTAGATGTAACCACGTAGCATTAGTACAGTTTACTCAATACACTTAAGTGTATACAACAATAAACATACAGCTGTGGTTGAAACAAAACCTCATATCTCCAAAATGGTAACTTTAGAGGAGAAATGAATGGAACGAGACTTTTGTATTTTAGGCTGCTTTATTTTTGGCCCATCGTCATGAAATAACCAGACAACGTGAAAGGCAACAGGCTTTTTCAAATTATGTCACAAACTGAAACACGACAAAAATGGAGATATGAGGTTTTGTTCTGGCAGCTGTGATCTGTTTTGTTCATACTCAGTTCAGGGAATTATTTACGGTCAAATAATTTGAGTTATTTAACCAAAACTATTTAAGGCCATCGAGTTCCCTTATTTGAGTTGGCTTAACTCGTCAGGTTTTACAGTGCACCTGTCAATATCAGGCAGTGTTACAGTAACAAAGGAATATGCTAATGGTCAGAAAACAGGAAAGTACCTGGTCCAGGCAGTAGTGGCACAAATCATTCCCCCCAATAAACAACGTGATCAGCTTCCAGTCCAACTCATAATTCACATTCTGCTGGAGAATTGAGTCGTAATGAGAAGCACATATTTCAGTTTATTATTAATTACAGTACACATAAAAGTCTGGAATCACTGTTTTTACTAATCATATTTCTCAGTTTGAAGCGTCTAAACTAAGAAACCATCAAGATTCCAGTTCTAATGACATTATTATGTCATATGACGTTCTAATATAATGAAAATCCAGAATACATCTACTTCAAATTCTTGAAAAATTGAATAAAATATCAAAAATACTTTGTTTTCTAGTTCGTAAGATTTGAATCTATAAATTTAAAGGTTTTTTCACCCCTGATCGAATTCCATAGAGAAAACATGTCAACAAGTTCTCTACAGAGAACACACTTCTACACATTTTAATACACAATTACTGTTTGTTTACTGAATTTAACACATTCGTCTGTGCAAATGTCATATAACTATGTTTACCTGTTTTAATAAAAAATACTATTAAATCAGTGGCTATTAACTTTCATGTCATCCATGATGGAGTTGATGTCCGGATAAAAAAATCACCCAAAGATCGGCCGTTTTGATGTGGTTTAAAGAGTTAAATTGACTTCAGGAGCCATGGCAGAGTCTCTCTGATGTGTCTGCACTGAAACTGTACTTAAAAAAGATGGTTCTATATAGATCCATAAACACTCAAAGAACCCTTTGCTTGATTAAATGGTTCTTCACATCATGAAAACATTCTTCAGATTGATGGAGAATGTCTTATATAGAACCATATAGAACCTTTTTTGAGCATGGTTCTATATAACACCAAAAAGGGCTCTTCTATTGATACAAGCTTGATATTCTACCAATAACAGAACCCTTTTTGGTGCTATATAGAACCATATACAGCACATGCTTCATCAGTCTGAACACATTCATGGTGCAAAGAATCCTTTGATCATGCAAAGGGTCCTTCAAGTGTTCTTGAACATCTTCTTTAAGAGTGTGCATATAAAAACAGAAAGTGACTGAAAGCACTCTTACCTGACTGGACTTGAGGGCCTCGATTAGTGCGCTGACCTGAGCTGAGAGGTCACTGATGGGTGGAGATGAGGGGCGTGTCAGTACAGTATTCAGACAGACTGGTTTACAGTGACAGACGTTGATATTAAACTAATCAGACACCAGCCAGACAAAGCAGCTCAGATCCTATCATGATTCTCCTGATCTGCTGTTTTATTTACACACTGCACGCTCCCTCTGATCTCTTCACTCTTCAGCTGATTCGGCTCCTGAGGGGATTCGGTTCTGAGCTGATCATCAGAGACACTGGAGCAGAAAAGCACTAACATGCACAGAGCACGCGCTAAACAACATGCTGCGCTGCATTTACTCCATTCTGTCACTCCTACAGACATCACACACACACACACACACACACACACACACACACACACACACACACACACACACACACACACACACACACACACACTTTCTAAGCTGCTTCTCACTCAGGGTTGTGGGGGGGTGCTGGAGCCCATCCCAGTGGTCATTGGGCGGAAGGCAGGATACACCCTGGACAGGTCGCCAGTCCATCGCATGGCAGACAGACAGACAGACAGTCACTCACACCTAGGGGCAATTTAGCACGTCCAATTGGCCTGACTGCATGTCTTTGGACTGTGGGAGGAAACCGGAGAACCCGGAGGAAACCCACACAGCCACGGGGAGAACAAGCTCCCAGGCATAATCAGCTGACTTTACTTTATTATTTGTGCAAAATGCCTTGAGATTCCACACTTAAAACAGTGTGCTGTAGTCGTGTGCAAAGGTTTGGTCAAATTGGTCAAATTTCATGACATTGTGGATTTTCTAAGTGAAAGTGAGTTAACACACCCTGTAACACCACTTCTGCACATTTAAATGACTCTTTACTTGCTGAATTTAATATACTGGAGAAAACAAAAAGTCATAAAATGTGACCTGCTTTTTTGGGAATAAGTGAACACATCCTCTGCAGAGAACACACTTAAATGTGACACTTTTCTGCAAATTTCTAATAAGCAGTAATTGCACATTAAAGTGTGCAGACGTTTCTTTTATCCGAGCGTCCTGCAATGGACTGGCGACCTGTCAAGGGTGTATCCTGCCTTCCGCCCAGTGACGGCTGTGATAGGTTCCAGCACCGTGTGTGTGTGTGTGTGTGTGTGTGTGTGTGTGTGTGTATTTAAGCATTGCAAAGTTTGATGTTAAGTCAGGGACTGTTTATGTGGACATAAAATGTCTGTGATCTTAATAAAATTATAAATGAAAACATTTTATATTGAACTTTTTCACTTGTCATAAAGTATTGAATACACAGCGTTAGTGATGAATTTTGACTTTTTGGATTTTTTATTAATAAAGATTTGTTGATTTTTCATAGTTAACATACAATCAACAATCTCTACACTCCCAGACAAATGGTACTCTGAGACAGTGCCCCTCTTGTCACTGGGGTGGTACCTTAGTCAGAGAGCATAACTGTACCAAAATCCACTGAAATGATATTTTTTTCTAAGTTGTATTGACTCCACCTTCCCCGTCTCATCTCCAGGCTTTGTCCTTTGTTGTTCTAAAGCATTAGGTACAGATAAAGGTACAAATATGTGCTTTTCACCTGGAAAAACTTACTAAGGGTCCACTGTTGTACCTTTGAGGGAACATTTACATTAATTTACCTCAATGA